>NC_056743.1:769218391-769240891 GCF_019279795.1 Protopterus annectens | reverse complement strand
AAGATACATGGAATTAGTATGCAAAGAACCAGAAGTGGGATGTTGACTTGCAGATGAAATTCGATTGGTTGGGGTCTCTCTGTCTGTTACTTGAGCTAAGCTGCCAGTTTTCATGACAGAGTTGGAGTCATAAGAACTAAAAACATTACCATTTCTGGGAAGGAAGCCAGTTTTGATGATTGGTGAAAACTTACTTGGTCTAGCCACTGTAAGTTCTGTAATAATGGAGTCCAGCAACCCCACAGGGTAGTGTCTGTCTATCAACAAATATCTGAGAACAGCACATTCTTTTTTAAAATTTTCATCACTGACCAACCTGGAAATACGACTAAATTGTCCTCTGGCCATATTTTGCTTCATAAAAAGTGGATGCATACTAGTGTAGTCCAGACAATTGTTTCTGAAAGTACTTTTTCTGTGTAGTGTAGATGACCAAGTTAACTGATTTGGGTCAAGAGAGACACACGTGTCTAAAAAAAGTAGCTTGTTTCCCACAGGAAGACAATTTGAATTTTAAAAAAGGAATAGTAGCAGAAAGAGCATCCAGAAATGTATGCAGTCGTTGCTCAAAGCAGAATAGATACTAATGTTGCCAATAGGCAAATGGTATTAGAAGGCAATTTTTTTCATTTCAATTCTTCCATATATCAGCAAATTAAAGGTGTAGCCATGGGTTCGAGAATGGCACCAGCCTTTGCTAATCTGGTTCTTGCTGCCTGGGAATTGAATTCTCTCATCCATTTACCTGACTTCACGTTTGTACAGCTTTATAACAGGTACACTGATGATGTGTTTTTTGTGTGGGAGGGTGGTGAGCAACGACTGCACCTCCACCTGCTATTACCAGGGAAAAGGTCCTTAATGCTCTCTCGAAGGCCAACAGTACTGAATCAACGGGCCTAGACAATATGCCAGGATGTCTTCTAAATAGCATGAAACATGACCAATCAGCCCCTCTGGAATTGCTATTTAACTATAGCCTCCAAAAGGCTTCATGCCTCATGAATGGAGAACAGCAAAGGTCCCTCACTACAAAGGAGGGCCATCTACAGACTTTGGAAAATACAGAACCATAAATCTCAAAAGTCTCATATGCAAAGCCATGGAAAGAATTAACATGGAAATGATCAACAATGATACAGTAAACCTCCAGAAACTAGACCCAACCCAGTTAGGTTTAGTGAAGGGTAGGTCATGCCTACTCAGTCTTGTGGATTTCTTTCTGAAATTTAACCAAAACAATGGATGACAGCATTATAGTTCACACTGCCTACCTTGAACTGGCCAAGTAATTTGATAAAATACCCCATTCGGGCATTATTCACAAACTCAAGAGATTAGGTACAAACCCTTATGCCACCTGATGGATAGCCAACTGGCTCACAGACGGGACTTAGGAAGTTAGAACTGGGGAGTCCACCTCTGCAAAGAGGCTAGTCATAAATGGAGTCCCTCAGGGATCGGATCTTTGGACCACTCCTTTTTGGCATTTACTTCTCTGATGTAAAGGCCAATGTCGGTGGCTTCTGGCTGACTAATTTTGCAGATGATTACAAACACAGAGCTGTCATTAAACCCCAGACCAACAGAAATGTTCTCCAGTAAGGGCTGACACAAAAAGTTGTGTCAGAACCATGGATTAAAACTAAATGTCAAGAAATGCATAACAGTACACTTTGGGACGTCATCCACCCCTTATAACTATCATACTGATAACACACCCCTTAGATTTAACCCAGTAATCAGGGACACACACACAGGCAGTAATCTAGCCTTTGACTATCATGTGTCTACAACATACCTCTCAACCTGAAAACATCAAAAATCTGGACAAAGGCCCATAAAAAATTGGTACAAATCTGTATGCTCATTAACATAAATTTTGTATACATAATTATGTAACCCTGCCAACTCCAATGTAATTGTGGGAGACCAACTTTCAAATGCAAACGGAAGAACAGACAATCAAATGTGCCCCATCCCCCAGTCCCTGTAATAAATAGTAACCATTTTTTTTAAATGTGTAGCAATGATGTTCACTGGGAAGGGAGAAAATTATGAACCTTTAGATTTTGTTTCTGGTGACTTGCAGTATGTGGGTTTTGTGGTAAAAGTAGGGTAATTACTGGTAGGCAATATTCTAATCTTCGCAAAAGAATATTATAGTTTGCTAAGACCTCCAAAAGTCACTCTCCATGGCCTACTGATCAGTGGTGTAGCTACAGTTTGTGCCGCCTGCGGCTGTCTGAGTTTGCCGCCCTTCCCCCCTCACAAAATCAAGGCTGAATGGTGCCCCCATACATAGCCCTCCCCCCTGCAGCCATTCCAATATCCAATTGCTTAGCTATTTCGCCTCATTTACCATAAACACTAATGGGCATACTGCTTTACTTCTACAATGATTATTTGGATTTCATATTTAAAACTTTTATTTTACATTTTAATTTATAGTACAAACACTAACAGACATTTGGCTAAACAAAGCAATACAGTCTCAGAATGAAAACAGGCTTAGCATTAAAACATTTCTGCCCTTGAAACTCACACTTATTTTAACAGCATTGAAACCTACATTCAAAGAAAATGCATCTGGCCAGTGGCAGATAAAGATTACCTTTGGGCTGTTTTCAAATCATAGGATCCTTGCACACAAAACATATGCGTGTTCTTTGATATACCTTCCTGTCCTGATTGTATTAAATTATATTCCTTGTATAATACAGCACACTTGTTAGAGCGAGTTTTAAATTTATTGCCTTGAACATTTTTTCCAGTAATCAATGAAACAAAATGCTTGAACCAATGACAAAACTGCCCAATTCAGAAAATTTCCATCATAAAAGTCTACTCAAACTTCTACAATCCACCAGAATCAGTAAATATGCACAATGTCTGCAGAAGTAAAAGTCATCTAAATAATTCCATATTAAAGAGATCTGTAACTAATTAAGAGGTTGTTGCTAGCAAACAAGTTGATATTTCATCTACAAAAAAGTGCCTGTTGCCCTTGAGGAATAAACTGCCCAGGTTACATTAAAACAAAATGATAAACTAGTAATACTGCAATAGAGAATGGATGGCAAACTGATAACAGATTCATAGTTACTAGGTATCTCCTCCAAAGAGGGTATTCTCAGGACTGCAGCATTCACCCCCTTTAAAAGTGCAACACGGTACAGCATCAGCAATCCATTACATACTGTGGGAGTAGAACCCACAGCCTTATGAATCGAAAGTGAGCATTCTACCGGTTGTGGTACTAAGAACAAATGCAAACAGACTTAGCATAAGCAGCAATAAACTTCTCTACCCCGAAGAACTATACAGCACAAGAAATCTGGAAAGGGGGGGGGGGGGGGCTAAGGCCCAAAACCAAGGACACATTTTAAACATTGTTTGCATAATTTTAGAAAAGTCGCTAGAATAAAATGTTTTGTGTTACCAATCCATGCGTTTCCTGAACGATAGGAAGCCTGAAACTTAACGGGCCATTGCACACACATACACACTCTAAGACTTCAGAGAGCCATTTCACATACACAGTTTAAGGTGGCCCTCTTCTTTACTAAATGATCTTACAAATCATTCAATGCCAAAAAATGCCCATAAAACAAGTAAACTATGGAAATACTATCAGAATTCACAAATTACACAATTTCTTTAAAAATAACGAATAGAAACATCACAACTCATGAAGAGAAAGACCTCGTTACAGCAGCATCATGTCCACACGAAAACAATGCATAACTAAAAATTAAACAAAAAAACACTATTAAAAGTATTCTTTACAAATCTCCCAAGACACTTGGGAGAGCAACTTCAATTTCCTCCACAGCATGTCAGTTTTAGTTCACAGTAACTACTCGAGCATGTACAGCATCTCCTTGTATCTTTCGTATTTTCAATTAAGGAAAAAAAAACCACCACGGAAAATCTAAACGAGGCCTCAAAAACAAATTAGCAACCAATATATCAGTCCCATCGCAAGAGAACTTTCAGCTTCAGACAGGTCCCTTAAAAACAAGACATCCTCACTCTGGCTATTGCAATATAGGTGTAATAACTCTCTACACGTAAATAGGATATTAAATGAATAAAATAAATAAAACATTTGTTTTGTTCAAAGTCCGTCCTGCTAGCTAGGCCTCTCTATTTGCTGTTTCTCTGATTCAGCATCTCCAACACAGAAGAACAAAGGAAATATCAGACATTTTTCACACATGACATATGCATAAATGCTCTCCTACAAAACTAGTAATGATACATGCATAAAACTGCTTTGCCACTGCTCTTTATCATTACTCTTTATAAGTGCAGCTTCACAATTTTTTGTATCAGTGACATATTTGGTGCTTTTGTTTAGTAAACTTGCAAGGTATTTCACAAGGACAGTTTGAATAACATGAGTAGGAGGGGACTAGAGGTGATAACGGACAGAAAAGCAATGTGATTGGGAAAAGTATGACAAAATCTCAGCTAGACTAAACAACGTGATACTCCTCAGGTGTCCTCCAAGTAACTGTGAGGCAGGGATGTGTGCAAGTTGAGATTATAACAGTCTACGGAAAGAGACGTACCTCTTAGAGGAAGAAATACTATGTTAGACCATCCCGTCCCTCTCTCTCTTTCAGTTCAGATTTTGTGGAGCTGCTGCAATGAGACTTGACTAGAGTGTGTGTGAAGTGCAACACACACGTGTGAGTCATATAAACTTACATAAAGCCCATACTTAGCCCTCAGCCGAATTCTGACAGGTTGGTCACGAAGCTGAGGGAGGGAGGGTGGCTTAATCGTTAAGGTGTTTGCATTACAAACACAAGGTGCAGGGTTTGAGTCTCATAAGGGATAATTGGCTAGGCTTACAATGGCTCACAAGGGCAGTTAGCCTAGTACTAACCTATGAACCTGAGGTCATCACGCACGCCTCTGCATGTGGTGACATCAGCAATAAAGAGGCCAAAAATGTAAAAGAAGCCGGGAAATTCAGGACTTAAGGGGGCCACATGGAAACTTGTGGCATCCCAGTATTTGGACCTCAAAACCGGTAAATGCTGAGGAATTCGATACAGTTGAGAGGTTTGGTCTACAATAGTGAGTAAATCATTCTATGTTGTGCAAACTTATAAACAAAGGTGTGGCATCTAGGTCCATGAAAGTCATCTTTCCACTGTATCTGGCATTCATCAAACCTATCATTGAGTACAATGTCTCCCCTTGGTATGTACCTAACTAGGCATATCCAACAACTGGCATGTCCACAGATATTCCTCACTAAAAGAATACAGGGCATAAGTAACAAGTCCTATGCAGACTGCCTCAAGGCCCTGTCCTTGCATTCTGTCTCCTACAAGCTTTTGAGGGGATATCTATGCCTGGCATATAAGGCACTGAGAGACCCCACTCTGATGGACTTCCTGCATATCTGCAAAACAAATGGCACCAGAATTACCCATTCTAAAAACTTAAACCTTGTCTGTGATATAAATAGGACCTTCTGGAAAGGCAGGTTTGTATCCCAAAGACTACCCTGTCTCTGAAACAGGCTCCCCATCCATGTGAAGCAGCATTCCTCCCTAACCAATTTCAAGTGTAACTTGGACAACTGGATGGGGAACAGGAAAGTCATCCCTGGTTTGGCACATATGTCTCTAACGGAAACAGACAGCCTTATAAATGGTTCATCCCCCAGGACCCTTACTTGTAAATGTTTCATCTCCCAAGCCTCTGCTTACACTTACCAAGGGTACCAGAACTTGTCAGAGATTTAGGATGCATGGCTAGGCTTACAAAGGTCCTTGTGATCATTAGCCTAGTAAACACCTATAAACTTATTAACCTATACAAAACAGAACTTCATTACATATGACTTCAACAAAAACGGCTGAGAACATGTTGCAAAACTATGTACTTTTTACTCTAACTGTAGAGAAAAATATGGTTTGTGGCTTTCATCCATTAATACAGATATGATACACACATGTAATGATTATATGGCATTAACAATGATTGAGACCAATAATCAACTCAATATAATTTCCTCACCTAACAGTAGGAATCTGCTTCCTGTGACAATCAAAAGTAGCTAGCTAAGAATCTTCAGCTCTTAAAGGATCAGTCCCCAGCTCAGCTTTTGATCCCATGAAACTGTACTGCCCTGTGACATAAAATATTGTTCAGTATAAAACAAATTGAGAAGTCAATGTAAAGGTGACCCACTCCTCCTCTCTATGTGAAGCTGCAGTTCAGGTGCAAAAACAACACTGTTAGCTTCTCAAGGACTGTCCACAGACACCAGCAACAAAGAAAGGCGATATGAGCAGAACAGGACTCGTGATCTGAGCTGAGCACACTATCACCCCACACAGATCCATCTGTAACATGAATCTCATCATTCTATCCCAACTACATTTCCTTAAAAAAAAAATCAGTTTCCAAAAGTAACACCAGCAAACTACAGGTGTTTCTGAGAAATTATGTGAATACCTGCTTAAACAACAATAATCTGGGCTTATTCCTTGGATTAAGTACTACCTGAAGCGCACGTATAGAGACAACTAGAGGCATTTACATCGCAGATCAAACCACAAGAGATGTGGTCCACCGTGAATCATTGTAATCCTCTGTCTTTAGGGCAGAAAGAAAGGCATGCAAAAACTCAGCAGCTCTTATTTAAATCAGAAATGCTGGAAATGCACCATCATGCATAGTCAGTCCTATTCCCAAGCAAATCACTGCAATCTCAGCTTTTTCTTTAAGCTATTAAAAAGCTCAAGATGCAGCAAAAAGCCTGGTAAAACACAATGTGCCTCTTGTTTACATCACAAAAGTTGGAAATGTAGTGTTTAGAACCTATATGAAAGGCCAGAGGGTTCCTTTTTGACAAGAGGTGTTTGATCACAGGAACCAGACAGCGGGTCCTCTATGTTATTTGCCTTGCACTTAGTAGCACTGGGAACCAAAATAATGGACTCAGAAATTCAAGCAAAAACAGGTATTTTACTCAAGAAAAATTAGCCTTGTTTGCATATGATATTTTGTGTTTGACAGATCCAGAAATTAATATTTAGTGGTATGGAACATTCTGAGACAGTTTCAAGTTTTTTTTTCCAGGATATAAAAACAAATGATGCTAAAACAAATGCTACAGTAGTAAACTATGTTCCCACCCATGAACTGGCTCAGCAATACCCATGGAATGCAAAAATGAAGTATTTAGGTGTTTGGATTAAAAACAATTGTATTATGACTGATACGGTCATGAGGAAGACACCAAATAAATACAAAAATTGAGAAGTTGGAACATATTGACTACGGATATGGGTAGTAAGGAATAAGCAGTGAAAATGCTTCTGGTCCCTTTAATATGGTATACAAGGTCAAGTCAGATATATTTTTATTAACCAGAGGAGAAGCTATGGACCATAACGAACAAAGAATTAAAGGAATTTATATGGGAGGGAAAGTGGGCAAGAATTAAGTGGATTAAGTTGTTTTTCCTCAACAGAATGTGGTTTAGGATTACTGGATGTGAAGAGATACTTTAGTGCCACACAGTAATGGGTCATATACTCAATACAAACAGAAGCCTACAAATCAAGGTGGAAAGAAATTACACTGAGATATCAGAAGGGAGTTCATGAAAGAGTACAACTTTTAGAGGAGAGTAGTAACAACAATACGGATTACCATATTTACAATATAGCAGAAAATACTGTGAGACCTAAGCCAACACAGGACTGGAGATTTTACCAATATGGATGAGTGCAAGTAGGGGCACAGTGGGAGCTGCAATTAGAGAAAAGTAGCAGAAGTACCACAGTACTGTTATCAAATAACTAGGGAGGGAAACGTTAAAGTGGGATGTGGCCAAGCATATGTTTGGACTGTGGGTTGAAGATTGCCTTGCCTACCAGTGAATGATAGAGTATAGCACAGAGAAAGGGATATGGGAATGTTAAATGAAAGACTAGTTCTGGAAGAGTTTAAAGTTGAGACTGGAAAAGAAGCTGAAGTAAAAAAAAGACTAATTAGTAGAGTATAAAAATAATGCACAACTACAACAATCAATAAGTTAAAGACTGGGAAATGATAATAGAAGGGCAATATACAAAGAAAAAAATGGGAGGACATTTGCATGGCTCCCAAATATGCAATAATAACTAGAAGGTTTAAGAGTTTTGCATGGAAATGTTTGCATATTCTTAAACCCCAAACAGCCTTCAGATATTTTTCCACAGGTATACAGTACGTTGGCGGTACAATGGGAAAGTGTGTAGAAAGTACAGCTGTGTACACTTACCATAAATGTAGATGTTAGAGTGTATTCACTGTTGCAGTCATTACATTTGGGTAATCTGCTGGCAGGTTGCCCTCAGTCAGCCTGATTAAGTCTTGGGTCCTACGTCTGTTGCTGTCCCTTCTTCAATTAAGTCAGGTCGTCAGGGGTATAAAACATGCAACCGACGCCATTACATCAGTTTTTCTTGCCCCAGATGTCAGGTGCCCCCCAAATGGGGAGCAAAATATATGTAAGTAATTAAAAACTCAAAAATATACCTCCAAACAAAAGCAAATACACCATAAAGGCTTTTAAGCATAGTAAAAGAAAGTAGAGGTACAGTAAGAGAAAAACAGGGGGCTGGAGGGAGGGTAACCAGGACTGCAACAGTGAAGACACGAACATCTACATTTATGTAAGTGTACATAACTGTACTATGTTCTTCATGTTTCACTATTGCAGTCATTACATTTGGGTAGATTCTCAAAGCTATAGTTGGAAGGATGGATTTATACATCATTAGGACCAGCTACAAGGCCCTGCAAAACAGCAGAGGCAAAGCCAGCTCTGGATTTAAAAAAAATTGGTAAGTGGTAATGCTTGGTGAAAGTATGAACAGAACTCCAGGTAGCAGCTTCTAGAATATCCCTGGTAGGATCACCTCTGAGAAAGGCTGTAGAAGTAGATGCAGCCCAGGTGGAATGAGATCTGATCCCCTGGGGGATAGGTTTTCCATGGTGCTTATAGCAGAAATGAATACAATGGCTTATCCATTTAGAAATGGTTTGTTTAGAAATAGCCTTCCCCTCTGCCCCTGCAGCAAATTCTACCAGCAGTTGTTATGATTTTCTTCGAGATTTAGTCCTGTCCAAGTAGAATATAAGTTGTCTGTGTACATTCAATAAATGCAGAATCCCCTCCCCCTTGTTCTGTGGATTGGGAAAGAAAGTTGGCAAATGAATGGACTGCTTAAGAGCCACACTGGATACCACCTTGGGCATGAAGGATGGATTGTTCCTGAGTGACACCCTGTCCGCATGAAAGATGATGAAAGGCTCCACTGCCATAAGGGCCTGTAATTCAGATATCCTTCTAGCTGAAGTGATTGCTAAAAGGAAGGATGTTTTCCATGAAAGAAATTTTAAGTCTGCAGTAACAGCTGGCTTGATAGGAGGCAGAGTGAGTTCCTTCAATACAAAGTTAAGGTCACAGGCAGGGGTTGCAGCTCTCCTGGGTGGTCTCAAGTTTTTGCCCCCTCTGAGATGCTGCTTTAGTAGAGGATAAGAGAAGTGGGGGGGGTCTGTGTTGTAATGAGCTGAAATGGCTGAGGCATGGATTTTAATGGAGGAAAAAGACAGGCCCTTGTGAAGCATCTCCGTTAAGTATTGCAAAATCTGAGGTAAATTGTGCGCTGCTGTGCCCATCCCTTGAGATTGATTCCAGGCACAGAATCTTTTCCATTTGTCAGCATAAGATTTTCTAGTACTAGGTCTTCTCGCCTCCAAAATGACATCCATCACAGGTTTGCTGAGAGATGCTAAGAGGGGATTTAAATGATTAGCCAAGCTGCAAGATTCAATGTTTGGAGTTGAGGGTGCAGAACTTGGTTCTCCTGCTGAGACCGTAAGGAAGGTGTCTGAGGCAGGTGCCATGGATAAATATGTGACACTGCACAAGAGTGGGTACCAGTGTTGGCATGGCCAATCTGGAGCAATCAAAATCATTCTTGGTTTGTCCTGTTTGACTTTTAGTAGAACTTTGGAGAGCAACGGCAGAGGGGGAAAGGCATAGACTGAAAGGTTTGCCCAGCTGAAGGACAGAGCATCCACTTTCCAGGATGTTTTGTGAGGAGTTCTTGTGCAAAATTTGTCCAACTGGTAGTTCTGGGTTGTGGCAAAAAGATCTACGACTGGGCTTCCCCATTTGAGTGTCAACATGTTGAAAATCTGTGGTTCCAGTTTCCATTCGTGTGGGTCCATAAGATTTCTGCTTAGTTCGTCTGCCTGAATATTCAGCTTTCCTGGCAGGAATTGAGCTTGTGGTTGTACTTGGCAGCTCAAGGCCGTGTTCCACAATGCCATGGCTAGTCTGCAGAGGGGGTAGGAATGTGTACCCGCCTGCTTGCTTATGTAACACATAACCGTGGTTTTGTCCGTCTTTACCATTAGTTGTCTTGGATGAAGGTAGTCCTTGAAGGCTGTCAGCATTCTGTACAGCTAACATTTATTTCTGATTGATATGAAGGTGCATTTGATTTGAGCGCCATTCACCCTGAATGCACTTACCTGCCAGGTGAGCCCGACATGCATAGTCTGATGCATCTGTAGTTAGGATTTTGGCGGCAGGGGGTGGTGCAAATGGCAGTCCCTTGTTCTGGTGGCAGGCCTCTGCCCACCATAGGAACTCTAGGTGCATACAAGGTAAGATAGGAATCATTGTTTCCAAGCTGTGACAATGTTGACTCCATAAACCTTTTAAGTACCACTGGGTTTCCTCATATGCAATCTTGCATATGGAATTAGAAGAATGCAGGAGGCCATGAACACCAAGGCTTACAGTATTTGACTTGCAGATAGCAGGGTTTTTGTGGCCACCTGTTTGAAGTAAGTCACCAAATTAATTTGCTTTTCTGGCGTAAGGAAAGCCATCTGGGCAGTTGTATTCAAGCTTGCACCCAGGAATGTAATTTTTTGAGAGGGTACCAATTGTGATTTATTTTCGTTTATGGTGCAACCTAGACAAGTTAGAACCCTTTTTACAAATGCCAGATGTTTTATAAGAGTGGGCTGGTTTTCTGCCTGAATTAGACAATCGTCCAGGTATGGATTTATATGAATATTTCTTTGCCTGCAAAATGCAATTATTGGAGCCAGGCACTTTGTGAATACCTTGGGTGCAGTAGACAAGCCAAAGGGCAGTGCAGAAAACCAATAATGCAAGTAGCCTGGTTTGAAGTGTAGGTATCTTCTGCAAGATTCCCTGACTGGGATAATGCAGGTAAGCCTCTTTTAAATCTAGAGTTGCCAACCAGGCATCCTTGCCTAGCATAGGAAGCAACTGGTGAAGAGTCAGCATCTTGAATTTTGGAATATCCAGAAAGGTGTTTAGAGTAGACAGGTCCAGAATTGGACGCCATGATTTGTCTTTTCTGGATACCAGGAAAAGTCTGAAATAGAAACCTTGTCCCTTTTCCTCTTCTGGTACTAGATGAATAGCCCCCATGTTTAGAGGGAAAGGACTTGTTTCTGAGCCTCTGCCCACTGATTTGGGGGCAGGTCTGGCCACCCATTTGGAGTTGGCAACGTGTGGAAATGAAATCTGTATCCCTGGGACACTATATTTAAAACCCATTTGTCCTGGGTTATAAGTTGCCAGTTTTTTGCATGAAGAGACAGTTTTCCCCCCAAAGGGGCGGCTGAGAGTTAAGTGCTTGGTAATTTTAAAGGAAAGTCATTAAGACTGTTTACCATAGGGTGGTGTCTTATTATTTCCAGATTTGGAAGTGGAAGCATCCCATTGCTTAGTTCTGAGAGTCCCTTGGAACAGAAACCAGGTGCTTTTGGAGTGTCTGGGTTTGGCTTGAGTGGCTCTGGAAGGAGCTGGAAAGGACCAGTTCTTAGTAGGCCAGTGCCTACTAAATCTTGGAGGTTGTAAGAAATCTTTCACAGTTTGCATAGATTTAGCTTCCATCTTTTTTAGAACTTCTTCAGCCTTATTGCCAAACAGATGGTCCTGATGCAAAGGAACATCCAACAGTTTTGCTTTAACATGATCAGGCAGAGATTGCTCCTTAAGCCAAGCATGCCTTCTAAGCACAGACCCAGTAACAGCAGCCCTGAAAGAGGCCTCTAAAAAATCAAAACCACATTGCTAAGTATGTTTGCCAACTTGTTCAGCTGAATGCAATAAATCCCATAAATCTTTATTTTCCACACAGTCAGAAATCAACAACATTTTCTGTTTAAGCAGTCCCATGATATGCTGTTGATATTTTAGCATATGGAATTGACAGTTTAAAGCCCTGATTGCCAAGGATTCAGAAGTATAAACATTTTTACCCCACCTATCCTGCACCCTGGAGTCTCTATCAGAAGGGGTAAATTTTTAGCAGTAGAAGCCTTAATGCCCTTGGGCCCCTGAGAAATGGTTTCTGGGTCCGCAACAGGATTTTTGAAAAGGAATTTGTGGGACTCAGGAACCCTGTAGTATCTGTCTGGTTTACTAGGGGCCGGAGGCAAGGAATCAGGGGGCATACTGGATTCCAAAAACACATCAACAATGTCTAGTACAGGAGGTATAGCCAAAGGCCTATGCTGAGGAAGAAGGAAATCCCCAAGCCTCTTTTTGGATTCAGAAAATTCCTGGCTTTCCCAGTGGAAATGCTCCCTTAAAGTATGTAAAGTTTCCCCAAAAGAAAAATCCTCAGGGGGAGAAGCAGAGGGAATGGAATCCTCTGCATCAGAATCCTCATAAGCAGGTATGAACAAATCCAGGTCATTAGAAGAGTCAGAAGAAACAGAGTTCTGTTCAGAAGAGTCATAGTCAAGTTCAGCCCTAGGCCTCTTAGAAGGGGGGTGGGGCTGACTACCCCTAATTAGAGTAATTAAATCTTCAGCCATTTTGATCATTTGTTTTTTAGGCATAGGGGCATGAACATGTGGCCTGGCATCGGTTTTTAGACATTGATCGAGATTTAGGCCTTAGTATTGAAGGTGGAGTCTGTTTAATATACAAGTCTGTAGGCCTGAATACACCCTCAGAAGCCAGTGCCTGCACAGTGGCTATTGACCCATCCAAGGTAGAGACATCCGCGGGTTCCATAGGTAAAGCATCTCGCGGCATACCAGACACCGAATGGGTCTCAGTAGAGGCCTGCAAATCACAAGTAGCGGGTATCAGGGGCTGCGACAGCGCCTCACTGAGTACTGGCGACTGGCTTAGGAGAAGCGTCGTCGGCAGTTTTGTACCTCAACGGCCTGTCTTTTTCTTTGCATTTTTTAGTTTTTCCAGTAGTCGGATGGCTAACAGACGTCATTTCTGGATAATTAAACAGAGAACCGAAATATTTAGAAGCAAAAATGTACCGACGATGGATAGTGCGCTGATTAAATAAAGCACAAAAACTGACAGCAAGGTACATCGTGGTCATGGCCTAGGCAATGAATACAGTACAAATGAAAATCCTTATGAGGTATTGGCTTCCCACAAGTAATTCAATTATTAACTTTTACTGACATCGGTAAGGAGCAAGAAAAAGTTTCCCCAACGGGGTACTTAGCTTTTAGTTCAAGACTTTGGCTCTGAAACACGAAAACGAAAATTTCAGGAGGCAGCCGACTGGCACTTGTGAACTGCTTCTGCTTTGGGCACCGCACGGCAAGAAAGACTGATGTAATGGCGTCAGCTGCATGTTTTACACCCCTGACGACTGGAGGTCATGGAAGAAGGGACAGCAACCGACGCAGGACCCAAGACTTTGTTAATCAGGCCGACTGAGGGCAACCTGCCAGCAGATTACCCAAATGTAATGACTGCAACAGTAAAACACAAAGAAAATCTTGGGAATATGTTTTTTGGGAATGCAATGAGTTGATAAGCGTTTAGAAAGTTCCTATAAGCCATTTTGTCTGAAATGAACAAATTATTTTAAATAAGTATATTCTTCTGGGATACAGAAACTGAATTGCCTTGACACAGTAAGGCTCTATTAGGATTAATGCTGTTGGCTGATAAAATAGACAATTACTAGAAGATGGAAATCAAAGCAAAACCAACCGTTAAGAGAATTGCTGAATGCTGTAAAGGAGGTAAATGAACTGGAGGTTAGATTTTTACAAAAGGGAAGGCGGAAACTACAAAGAAATACATGGAATCTATGGGAACAACACAAAGAAAATAATGCTCAAGCGAAGGATTGATTTGTCAGGGAAAACAGGACTTAAATTGAATTGTTCTGAGAATTTATTTTTGTATAACACATGAAAAAACATCTTTGTAATGGGTTTGTTTTCTCTTTCATGACTGAAAGAGAAAACAAACCCATGTCACTACATAATATATGATGTTAAAAATGAATAAATAAATGTTTTTCTTTCGGCTTTTCCCGGTTAGGGGTCGCCACAGCAGAACTCCGGTCTGCTAATGATTGGCAGTACATTTTTACGGTGCCGAGGTGCCAGCTTGACGCCCAACCTTCAACGAAGGCACGCCCATTCACGCATGTCTATCGAATGCTACTCGACCGCCGGGAGGACATGCAGACGCCACACAGATGGCACTCCAGCTGAGAATCGAACGGGAGAATCTCTTGCTGTGAGGCGACAACGCTACCGCTGCACCACCATGACTTCTGCAAATGCAGCAGCACGCATGGTCTAGTCCTGATTTCCAACCACGGAGTACTACAGTCTTGGACACTCATTGAAAGAAAACACTGCTAAACTGCTGCATTTAACATCCCGCTCTTGGCTACTGCAGGACACAATACAACCTGAAACTGAAACCACCTTGAACAAACCAAAATAGGTGGTACAGTAGACTAACTTTTGTCATTACTCTTTCTCAAAGACAAACTAAAAAAAAAAATCCTAACAAGCAAGACAAACAGCTATTTGGGATGTTACACCTATCAAAAATGTATATAAAACTGAATTTCACTTAAGCTACAGATAAAGACCCAAGTAATACTTGCTTTACAAAAATGAATGTTATGCACTCACCATAACTAGGCATCTGTGCTGTTCATTTTCATTCTTCCTCAATGAACAGGGGTTACAGATAGAGTCCTTGGATCCGACTAGGCCACATACTTCTGACTTTGATTCCAACCCTCGAGCTCCTTCCTCTACTCAATGCCCTAGTCCATCCTCTCTACCTCAGATACAGTTTGGTGCCATAAGATCTCCGTAAAAAAAAGTTAAAGAAAGGGATAGCTCAAAGAATAAGGTTCAAACCTGAAACTATAAGTTCCAATAAAAAATCCAATAGGTTCCTCCAGAAAATAAATGAAGGAGGATGGATGAGGGAAAAGTTGAGAAAGAATAAAAACGGACAGCACAGATGTCTAGTTATGGTGAGCACATAACTTTCATATTTGATGATGTCCCTTTCATTCTTCCAAAACGAATGGGACAGAGTTCCCAGCTAAGTGAATCTTGGGTAACCCTCATAGAAGGATATTCCAGAGAACTGCTGAACCAAAGGCAGCTCTGCCTCTGGAAATTAGGTCCAATTTGTAATGAGTAACAAATATATGAGAATTAGACCATGTGGCTGCTGCACAAATATCAACAGAAGTTCTTAACCAAAAAGCATATGAAGTGGCCATGGATCTAAGTTGAGTGGGATTTAGGCGGTCTCATTAGAGAAATGCGTTGTAGTGAATAAATCCAAGAAATGCACTTGGTTATCCATTTAACCAATGAAACTTTACATACTGGATGACAAAGTCAATTTTTTGAGAGATACAAACTGATGATCTGATTTTCTGACTTCAGTTAGTTCTGTGTAGATTAAAATGTTGGGCATTTAGGAGATACAGCATGTACTCTTCATTGTTTGAAAGATTTGGAAAGATCAGTAAATGAATGGACTGGTTAATATTAGGTTCAGAAGCCAGTTTAGGTATTAAAAAATAAGGGTTTGTCTATAAAGTTACCCTGTCTTTGTGGAAAATGATGTATGGATTTTTTGCTGAAAGAGCCTGCCTGGAGTTCAGAAATTCTTTTTGCAGAAGTAATAGTTACCAAGAACACTGTTTTCCATAACAGGAATTTTAAAACATCGTTTGCTGAAGGTTCAAAGGGTTTCTGAGTGAGATCTTGTAGAACTATAGTCAAGCCCCAGGGAGGCGAAGAATCTTTTACTGTGGGTCTAAGGAAAAAAGTGCTTTTCAAGAAAGCTTTACATAGCTTGGAAGAGGCCAAACAAAAATTATCTCCAGTATGAAAATTTGATAATGGCTGCCAACTGTAGCTTAATTGTAGAAAAACTATCTCCTTTGAAGGGAGCAGCCAGAAAATCAAGAACTGCAGATATAGGGGCAGTAAAGGTGTCCAAATTATTTCTTAATGTCCAAAGGGAAAATCTTTTCCATTTGCTCTTGTAAACCTTCTTGGTGTAGTCTTTTTGCAACGATAACAGAATGCTATGTACTGGAAAATCAAGCCAGTGCTATCTGGCTATTATTTGAATTGGAGAAACCATGTGGTTAGATTGTGTTGGGATACTGGGAAGACTCACCCTGAGGGGTGTGACAGATATCTGGAGTTGGGTCCAGTATCCAGGGAGGATAAAGATGAGACCAAAAGAAGGGGAACCACACATGTCAGCGCCAACAGAGAGCAATGAATTGCTTTCTGTAGGAATATGGGTATTAAGGGAAGTGGGAGATAAGTGTTAAGGAGACTGGATGGCTAAATGCAGACTACAGTATCTCTCTGCGACTCCATGAGGGGGTTCAGAGCAAAATACCTCCTGCCTGCACTTGTGGGGGGGGGACGCAAAGTGGTCACAGCAATGGTGGCCCCAATGACGGAAACTTTTCTCCACCACTGACTGTTGGATAGACCACCCATGAGGCATCAGAATAGATCTAATGAGTTTGTTGCTAGCATGCTGGTTTTCTCTGGAATACGCACTGCAACTAGAAAGAGGTTGGTGGAGATCGCCCACTGCTACAAAC
The DNA here is from genome assembly GCF_019279795.1 of Protopterus annectens. Taxonomy (NCBI): domain Eukaryota; kingdom Metazoa; phylum Chordata; order Ceratodontiformes; family Protopteridae; genus Protopterus; species Protopterus annectens. The sequence goes on along the minus strand of NC_056743.1, from coordinate 769,223,930 downwards.
TCAGACTCCCGGCAGAAAAGGTAAGATCCGGTATCCCTATGTTTGTTGATGTTCCAGACTACAGACATGTTGTCGGTATGAATCCCAACAGTCCCTAGAGGAAGAGCATCTTGAAATGCCTGCAATGCAAATAGGACTATTTTTATCTCCAGGACATTGACATGTGAAATGGTCTCTTGGGGGGCCCACATGCCTTGGATTGCCCTTCCCAAATAATGCCTTCCCCACCCCAAATGGGAGGCATCCGTAATCACCGTGGCCATTGCAGGCAGTAAAACAAAGTGCTGACCTAGGTAAGTGCCATCCAACTGGATCCACCGATGGATGTGGTGTTTGCAAACCAGCGTAAGCTTGACTGGAAAAGATAGGGGTCATCGAACAATAGACCACTGAACAGCTACATTCCATTGAAGAACATGCGTATAGTAACATCCTAAAAGAAAAGTACAGTTGTGTACACTTACCATAAATGTAGATGTTCGAGTGTATTCACTGTTGCAGTCAATACATTTGGACTATCCTGCCGGCAGGTTGCCCCCAGTCAGCCCGAACTCCAAAGTCCCAGGTCCTGCGTCGGCCGCCATCACCCCTTCCCTGACATCAGGTCTTCAGGGGTACAAAAGATGCAGCCGACACCATATTCTTCAGTTTTTCCTGCACCAGATGTCAGGTGCCCCCAAAAGGGTAGGCTAAAAATATGTAAATAAAACATACATGCACCAAAATAAGCTTTACCTTCATCTATAAGCAAATACACCACCAAGGTTGAATAGATTAGAGAAGTAAAGATAAGTTCCAGCAAAAATAAGGGAGATGGCGGGTGGGTAACCTGGACTGCAACAGTGAATACACTCGAACATCTACATTTATGGTAAGTGTACACAAGTGTACTATGTTCTTCCTGTTTCACTGTTGCAGTCATTACATTTGAGTTGAGCCCCAAAGCTATGGTTGGGGGGCTGGAGCTAAACAGCTTTAGGAGCGGCTATGAGGCCCTGCAGAACTGCAGTGGCAAATCCTGCCCTGGATTTAGTGTAAAGAGGCAGATTGTAATGTTTTGTAAAGGTATGCACTGAACTCCAAGTAGCAGCCTCTAAAATGTCTTTGGTTGGAACTCCCCTGAGAAAGGCTGCTTAAGTGGCTGCAGCTCTGGTTGAATGTGGCCTAATGCCCTTAGGCACTGGTTTGCCATGCTGTGAGTAGCAGAAACGAATGCAGTGACCTATCCACTTTGAAATAGTCTGCTTGGAGATAGCCTTTCCTTGTGATGCTGTGGCATATGCCACTAGTAATTGTTCTGTCTTTCTGATCACTTTAATTTTGTCCAAGTAAAATCTAAGTTGTCTGTGTACGTCCAAAGAATGCAGAATTTTCTCCCCCTTGTTCTGTGGATTTGGATAAAAAGCTGGCAAATGAATAGTTTGGTTAAGGGCTACACTGGATACCACTTTAGGCATAAATGTAGAGTTTGTTCTCAGAGAGAGACCATGTCTGGATAAAAAATGATAAAGGGTTCCACAGCCATGAGTACCTGTAGCTCAAACTCGTCTTGCAGAAGTTATTGCTAGGAGCAGAGCTGTTTTACAAGATAAGAACTTTATATCCGCAGTAGCAGCTGGCTCAAATGGAGGTAAGGTGAGTTTTTTTCCAATACATAATTGAGGTCCCATGCAGGTATTGGCGCTCTCCTTGGAGGCCTTAAGTTTTTGGCTCCTCTGAGGTACTGCCTTAATAAAGGATGAGAAAAGAGTGGTGGCTCTGTATTGTAATGAGCCTTAATGGCAGAGGCATGGATTTTAATTGATGAAAAAGATAGGCCTTTGTCCAGCATCTCAGTTAAGTATTGCAAAATCTGAGGAATATTTGGGACAGCTGTATCAGTTCCTTGAGCTTGGTTCCAAGCACAAAATCTCTTCCATTTCCCAGCATAGATTTTCTAGTACTAAGCCTTCTAGCTTCTAAAATGACATCCATCACAGCTTTACTGAGAGGTGTGGTTTGTATGGCTACATTATCCACCATGCTGCCAGGTTTAGGGTCCTGAGTTGGCTGTGCAGAATCTGATTGTTTTGCTGGGACAGCAGATGAGGTATTTGAGGTAAGGTCCAGGCTGGGCATTGGGACAAGTTCCTTAAGCTCAGATACCAGTACTGGCGTGGCCAGTCTGGGGCAATCAGAATCATTTTTGGTTTCTCCTGTCTGAGCTTTAGGAGTACCTTGGGGAGGAGAGGCAGTGGAGGAAAGGCATATACTGATAGGTTTGTCCAGTTGAAAGATAAGGCGTCCACTTTCCAAGCTTGTTTGTGATAAGTCCTTGTGCAGAATCTTTTTAGTTGATTGTTGTGAGGGGAGGCAAATAGATCTATGTCCGGGCGTCCCCATTTCTTTGTTATCATGCTGAAGACTTGTGGATCCACGTGCCACTTGTGGGGATCCATGAGGTTTCTGCTTAGTTCGTCTGCCAGAGTATTTTCCTTTCCTGGCAGGAATTGTGCCTGCAGATGAACTTGGTAAGTCAATGCTGTGTCCCATAAAGCCATGGCTAGTCTGCAAAGGGGGTAAGAATGAGTGCCCCCCTGCTTGTTTATGTACCACATAACCGTAGTGTTATCTGTCTTTATCAGTAGTTGTCCCGGATGAAGTTAGTCCTTGAAGGCTGTCAGGGCATTTTGAACAGCTAGCATCTCTTTTTGATTGATATGTAGATGCGTTTGGTTTGTTGACCAGGTGCCCTGAATGCCTTTTCCTGCCATGTGTGCCCCCCCAGGCATAATCTGACGCATCCGTCGTTAGGCTCTGCCTGGCTGGGGGTAGTAAGAATGGCTGTCCCTTGTTTTGGTGACAAGCCTTTGCCCACCATCAAAACTCCTGTTGCAGGCAGGGAATGAGAGTAATCATTGTTTCCAGGCTGTGGCAATGTTGTGTCCAGACACTTTTTAGGTACCATTGAATTTTCCTCATATGCAGTCTTGCATATGGAATTAGTAAGATGCAGGATGCCATGAAGCCCAAGGCCTGCAGAATTTTTCTTGCAGATAAATGAGCCTTTGTTGCCATTTCCTTGAAATAGGTAGTCAGCTGCCTTTGCTTGTCTGGAGTGAGATAAGCCATCTGGGCAGTTGTATTTAAGCTTGTACCCAGGAATATTATCTCTTGAGAGGGTACTAGTTTTGATTTCTTTTTGTTGACTGTGTACCCTAGGCATGTTAAAAGTCTTTTCACAAATGTCAGATGATGTAGTAGAATGTCCTTGCTCTCTGCTTGTATGAGGCAGTCGTCCAAGTAAGGATATATTTGTACTCTTCTTTGTCTGCAGTAAGCAATTACTGGTGCCAGGCACTTTGTGAAGACCCTGGGGGTGCAGTAGATAAGCCAAAGGACAATGCAGAGAATTGGTAATGCTTTGAGCCAGCCTTGAATCTGAGATATCTTCTGCATGACTGTCTGATTGGGACATGCAGGTATGCCACTTTTAGGTCTAGTCATGTGCCAAGCCTTGCTGCCCAGCATGGGCAGAAGCTGCTGCAAGGTCAACATCTTGAATTTTGGTATATCCAGGAAAGTATTTAGAATAGATAGGTCCAGTACTGGTCTCCATGCTTTGTCCTTTCTGGGTACCAAGAACAGTCTTGAGTAAAATCCTTCTCCCTGCTCTTGCTGTGGCACTTGTTGAATGGTCCTCATGTCCATGAGAGTTGCGACTTGTTTTTGAGCCTCTGTCCATTGATTTTTTGGCAGGTCTGGCCAACCATTTGCCCTTGGCAGGGTATGGAAGTGAAACTTGTAGCCTTGTGACACTGTCTAGAACCCATTTGTCCTGGGTTATAATGTGCCAATTTTGTGAAAAAAGTGCTAGTTTTCCCCCTAAGGGTGCTGCCAGAAGATAAGTGCTTGGTGCAGGCAGGGGGAAGTCATTGGGACCGTTTCCCGTAAGGTTGTGATTTGTCTTCTCCACCTTTGGAGGTAGAAGCACCCCTATTGCTTAGACCTGTAGGAACCTTGCGGCTGTGATCTGCCTCAAGTGCGTCTGGATCTGTCCCTTTGAGGTCTGTCTGAGACTGGAAAAGGACCAATTCTTTGTAGGCCAGTGTCTGCTAAATCTCGGTGGCTGTACCTGTAAGAAATCCTTGACCGTTTGCATAGATTTAGCTTTGTCCTCCATTTTCTTTAACACCTCCTCTGCCTTAACACCAAACAAGGTATCATGTTGTAATGGAGCATCTAATAATTTTGCTTTGACATGATCAGGCAGATTTTGTTCCTTTAACCAAGCATGCCTCCTAATGACAGAACCCGTAACAGCAGCCCTGCAGGAGGCCTCCAAAGAATCAAAACCACATTGCAAAGTATGCTTTCCAACTTGTTCAGCTGCATGCAATAAATCCTGCATTTCTTTGTTTTCTGCACATTCATTATTTACCATCATTTTCTGTTTAAGCAGTGTCATGATATATTGCTGATATTTGAGCATATGAAACTGGCAAAATATAGCTAAGGTGGCAGATGTATAAATCTTTATTCCCCATCTATCCAGTGCCCTAGAATCCCTGTCAGAGGGGATAGGGTTTTTTGCAGTGGAAGCCTTGACCCCTTTGGGACCATGAGAAATAGTTTCTGGGTCTGCAGTAAGGTTTTTGAAAATAAATTTATGAGAGTCAGGGACCCTGTAGTATTTGTCTGGCTTAACTCATTCACTCCGGAGCAGCTCAGAAAAAGCTGCCTGCGTAATTCCACCATAGGAACAACAGTGCAGCCTGAGCTCATTTTCAGAAAATCCATTTGTAATACTATACAGAAAACAAATGTCCATAACTCTAAGAGCTACACTAAAAATGTAAACGCGAAAGTTTTTCAGCAGACACTGACCTTTCCAACAGTGTTAATGTTGATAGTGCATATCAAAGTCATTATTAAATATTTGGCAAGGAATGCTGATATTGTGCATATTTTTTACCTTTTTGGAAAAGCAAAGCGCAATACATTGGTCTATGTACCATGCAGACCCATACAATATGAATTTAATTTGTTAGTATGAATGTCAGCTTTAAAATGATACCTTAACCATTACTGTGTGATGCTCCTTTCATGAGATATTCACAGAAATATGATTAATATATTATTTTTCATAACTGATAAATAAACAAAGCATAATATCTCATCACCTGTAACAGACAGAGCCTACATATCAGTGTAGAAGTTGTGCATATGAATGTCAGCTTCAAAATGATGCATCATTTGTGTGATTACCATGCTCCCTTGCAAAGATATGGGCATAATAATGGAAAGTATTGTAAATGTATAATTTTCATGTTCGTACAAGACTAAAACTGTGATATCTGTACGTGTATACAGTGCACAGACACAGTTCTTTTGCCATGTTGTAAGGAGTAACACTATCTTCAAAATGAGTTATTACTTCACACAATGAGATGCTCCCTTGCAAAGTTATTTACCAAAATATGAAAAAAAAATCATAATTTCCATAACCTAAGTCCGAAACAAACTTTGATATCTGCCCATGAGTACAACATACAGGCAC